>NC_071093.1:21026869-21053124 GCF_027358695.1 Spea bombifrons | reverse complement strand
AACAACGAATCGATAAAATCGATAATAATCGATAACGGAAATCGTTGTCGACGATTTCCGTTATCGATTAATCGAGTGATCGATTCGTCGTTGGAGCACTAGGCTCCTTTTACTTACCTCCGCCTGCGTTTCCCGGTTCGGCTCCACGCTCTGCAGTCTCCGCCTTCTTCATGCTACGTGACGAAGGAGGTGACGCGCGTCTACTATCAAGTTTGAAGTGGAACACGTTCGTAGCGGAGGTAAGTACTCTTTATGTCTATTGTCTGTGCGAATGTTTATGTGCGAGACTGGAGAGAGAGAGAGAGAGAGAGAGAGAGAGAGAGAGAGAGAGACTGGGTGCAGAGCAGAGTGGGGGTGGGGGGCATTGCAGGGTGTGGGGGCAGGGCAGGGTGTGAGACTGGGTGCAGGGCAGAGTGGGGGTGGGGATGCAGGGCAGAGTGGGGGTGGGGGCACAGTGCAAAGGGGTGGGGGCACAATGCAAGTTGTTTTTAACATCTAGTTCTTAAAATTATTTTAAATAAACGAAAAATTTGCATATTGTTTTTTTTATCCGATTAATCGATTAATCGAAAAAATAATCGGCCAACTAATCGATTATTAAAATAATCGTTAGTTGCAGCCCTAGACTAAACCTTCCCAATATTAAATTATACAACGTTGCTTGTCTCCTTCGGTTTGCGAAAGATTGGATCTCTCACACTGACAATTACACTGATTGGAGACGAGACCAAAACTTCTGCTTAGAGTGGAGCTTAAATTATCTCTTACACGCTCCCACATCCCAGTCTCCTGTCGCTCTAACCCCCTTATAATGGCTACCATAAAAGCCTGGCGTAGTGCCCGCAGATCACTCTATGGCAACTCTGCCTACTCGCTCTTTTTGCCCCTAACCGACAACTGCAAATTTCAGAGGCTGAATCCAGACATCAGATTTAAGAGTTGGAGGGCCAAGGGAATAACTATATCAGCAGACATTTTCAACCCATCTTCCGGGGATTGTCATACATTCCCATTCCTCAAGGAAAAGTACTCCTTGCCTCCTTCACATATATGGCCGTATATGCAAGCTAAGCATTATTTACAACAAACCGTACGCCATATGCATCCTACTATGGCTGCAACTAACGATTATTTTCATAATCGATTAGTTGGCCGAAAAAAAAATGCTAATTTTTCGTTTATTTAAAATAAAAACTTATAATTTACAATGTCATTTCACGATTAGCCTTCTTATTTTACTGACATAATAATTAAAGCTGTATTTTAACAAGAACCCCAAAAATACCAAAGAACGCTTTACCAGTAAATATTCATGTAAACTATTTTTGCCCAGTTATGCACATCTCACCTCCAGCTTGCCTCTCTGTCCCAGAAATGCCTTATACCCCCTAAATGCTACTCTGCCCCATATATGCCTTATACCCTCCTATATGTCAGAGATGCCACTGTGCCCCCCTTATACCTCCTATATGCCACTCTGTCCCCTGATATGCCTTATACCCCTCCTGATATGCCTTATAGCCCCCTATATGCCACTCTGTCCCCTAATATGCTTTATACCCCCTGATATGCAACTGTGCCCCCTTATATGCCTATTAGCCCCTATATGCCTTTTACCCTTAATATGCCACCATGCCCCCTGATTTACCCCCCTATGTGCCACCATTACCCCTATGTGCCACTGAGATGCCACTGTGAGATGCCCCCTGATATACCTTATAGCGCCTTCATGCCACTGTGACCCCTGATACACCTTATAGCCCCTTTATGCCACTGTGCCCCCTGATACGCCTTATAGCCCCTTTATGCCACCGTGCCCCCTGATATGCCTTATAGCCCCTTTATGCCACTGTCCCCCCTGATACGCCTTATAGCCCCTTTATGCCACTGTGCCCCCTGATACGCCTTATAGCCCCTTTATGCCACTGTGCCCCCTGATACACCTTATAGCCCCTTTATGCCACTGTCCCCCCGATACGCCTTATAGCCCCTTTATGCCACTGTGCCCCCTGATACGCCTTATAGCCCCTTTATGCCACTGTGCCCCCTGATACGCCTTATAGCCCTTTTATGCCACTGTGTCCCCGGGGCAAATGAGCATAAAATACTTACCCAGTGCTGCTTACTTGTCCTGTTTTTCTTCTGTTGATATATTAACCCTTGGTGGGGTAGGTGGAAGTGGATGTCTGCGCGTTTTGCACAGACCCTCACCGAGTGGCAGAGAGGATCCAGGTCTCCTGCAGCTCTATTTGAGATCGGATTATAGAAGGGAGTTTTTCAGAGCATTTTCTCTGAAAAACATCATTTTATAAATGGATAAAAATCGATTCAACTAATTGATTGTGAAAATCGTTGACAACGATTTTCATAATCGATTATCGATTTTATCGATTCGTTGTTGCAGCCCTACATCCTACCCAAAGGAACCATATATTAGATTTGCTTCTTAATCCCTCATACTCAAGCAAAGTCTCCATATCCACTGTATACAGGGCGATTTTTCATCCCCTGAATTATTCCGATTCCACAACTGGCATCGCCAGATGGTCTATTATCCTCCATAATAGTTCTCTCACTACACGCGATCTATTACAAGCTTACACTCGACTGAAGAACTTACAAGTCTCCTGGTTCCAGGACACCACACTCAAACTGCTTCATAGAGCATACATATCTCCAAGGCAGCTATCCACATTTGCCCCTCATACACCATGCCACTGTTGCAAGTGTGACATGATCTCGGCTGATCTGGATCACTGCTTACTTACCTGCCCCAACCTTCTCGCCTTTTGGAGGTCTATGGGCCGTATCATAGGCACCATACTGGGTGGCAATCCCATTACTATATCTTGATATTCTGCTTGGCATCTATGATTCATTAGAGATCAGGGGGAGGTACAGGATAGCCTTGCTAGACCACTTACTACTGGTAGCAGTTAAAACTATTTTGGATCACTGGCTAAAGCCACTAGCTCCTTCTTTGTCATATTGGAAGAATAAGGTCACTAAGGCCATGTTATTGGAATGGACTATGGTCCTACGAGATAAGGAGAGACGTGAGAAATTTTGAGATGTGGGAACCATATATACTCGCCCTGCCATCAAAACTACAACGACAAGTTACTCTGGTCTTTCGACATACTGTATGTTTTTGTTCTCAGGTATTAACCTCTACCTAACTAATGGCGTACATGTCTTGTCTTCCGTCGATATGTATCACCAAATAGTCAGGAAATGTTGTGAAACATAATCTAAAAATTTAAAACTAAAACTTGCTCATAATAAACTATTTTTTATTTTATTTTTTTATTTTTTTTTTTGGATTTTTTTTTTTTACATGTTGCTGGAACTGGATGGTTCCTCTGATGCATAATAATTTTTAAATGTTACATTTAACGCATCAGAGGAACCATCCAGTTCCAGCAACATGTAAAAAAAAAAAATCAAAAAATAGTTTATTATGAGCAAGTGCTAAAATTAGCGCTGTATCTTCCCAAAAATCCTGACATGGAAAAATTTTAATAAAAGCATTTCAAATACTGAAGGGGTGTCTAATTTAAGAAAATGAATACTTTTATGGGGTAAATTGGAGTGGCCGGGCTCAAAGATAGGGCATAGGCACAGACTGACCAAAATAGGGGAAAAAAGTGCACTTCCCAAATGTGTCCTTTTAACCCCAAACACCAGTCAAACCTGGGGTATGACTGTACTCGGGAGATGTTGCTGAACACACATTGAGGTGTTTTTTGATAGTGAGGTATAGGGCTGCAACAACTAATCGATAAAATCGATAATCGATAATGAAAATCGTTGCCAACGAATTTCATTATCGAATAGTTGAATCGATTTTTATCGATTATAAAATGAGGGTTTTTTCAGAGCAAACGCTCTGAAAAATACCCCTCATTATATAATCCGTTTAGTCTGACTCACAGCAGCAGCTTCTACTTACCAGTCCCTCCCTGCAATCACTGTGACAACTGGCCCCGCCCCTTCCTTCTCCCAGAAGGCCAGAACCACATGGCTGTGACACTCATCTAACTAAGTATAAAATTAATATTTGGGCTGCTGAAAGTTAGGGGAGGTGGGTGTTAATTTAGGGGCAGTTATGGTTAATGGGGTGTTTAGGGTTAATTTAGGGGCAGTTATGGTTAATGGGGTGTTTAGGGGAAGCTATGGTTAATGGGGTGTTTAGGGTTAATTTAGGGGCAGCTATGGTTAATGGGGTGTTTAGGGTTAATTTAGGGGCAGTTATGGTTAATAGGGTGTTTAGGTTTAATTTAGGGGCAGCTATGGTTAATGGGATGTTTAGGGTTAATATAGGAGCAGCTGTGGTTAATGGGGTGTTTGGGGTTAATTTGAGGCAGTTGTGGTTAATGGGGTGTTTAGGGTTAATTTAGGGGCTGTTAATTTAAGGTGCAGTTAGAGGTAAAGGGGGGGGGCAGACTAAGGGGAATCTAAATCCTGGGGGCAGTGAAGATTAACCCAGTACTTATTTATAAAAGTACGGTGTCAGTGTGCTGTGAACAGGTCTGTGACTCTATGAGGGGACTATGAGATATCTGGGGGTATAAGGCATATCTGGGGAGGATGGAGTGACATATCTGGGGGTATAAGGCATATACGTTATATAAGGCATATGTGGGGAGGGCAGCGTGGCATGTCTGGGAGGCAGTGTGGCATGTCTGGGGAGGATGGAGTGGTGTATCAGGGGGTATAAGGCGTATCAGGCACAGTGGCATGTGGGGGTAGAGTGGAGTGGCATATGTGGGAGGCAGCGTGGCATATGTGGGAGGCAGCGTGGAGTGGCATATGTGGGAGGCAGCGTGGCAAGCCTGGGCTCAGGGAGGGGAGGAGGCAGAGTGGTATATGGGAGGGGGAGGAGGCAAAGTGATGTATGGGCGGGGGAGGAGGCAGAGTGGTGTATGGGAGGGGGGAGGAGACAGAGTGGAGTATGAGAGGGGGGAGGAGCCAGAGTGGTGTATGGGAGGGGAGGAGCCAGAGTGGTGTATGGGAGGGGGAAGAGCCAGAGTGGTGTATGGGTGAGTTATAGTGGTGTATGGGGGGTATTATGAATTTTTAGGGCATATAGGGGGTATAAGGCATATGGATATTAGGCATATCAGGGGGGCATAAACATATCTGGGGGTAAAAGGTATATCAGGGGGCTCAGTGGCATATAGGGGGTATAAGACATCGATATTAGGCATATCAGGGGGGCATAAAACAAATCTGGGGGTAAAAGGTATATCAGGGGGCTCAGTTGCATATCACTGGCATATAAGGAGTATAAGGCATATCAGGGGCACAGTGGCATATCAGGGGGCACAGTGGAATCTGGCATATAAGAGGTATAAGGCATATATGGGGGCAGAGTGGCAAGCTGGGGGTCAGATGTGCATAACTGGGGGCAGTTTGGTAAATAAAAAAAATTAAACAAGGCTTTTTTTCTCAGTTTTTATTAAATATGAAAAATAGTTAACATACGAATTAATATTTACTAATAACTTTGTATTAAAACCTAGTTTGAGAAGCACTGTGTTTGGGTTCTTGTAGCTTACATTATTATGTCAGTAAAATAAGAAGGTGAATAGAGAGAGGTCATTGCAATAAAGAGATGAAAGTGTAAATTGTACGTTTTTTATTGCAATTTTTCTTCAATTTAAAATAATGTATTTTTTTATCCGATTAATCGACAAAATAATTGGCCATCTAATCAATTATTAGTTATTATTAGTTGCAGCCCTAGTGTGCATGCAAAGACTTAAAATACCAGCATTTTAAATACCCTGGGGTGTCTAGTTTTCAAAAATATATGGTTTTATTGGGCACACTGAAATGGCCCGGCTCAAATGGGCGGGGCCCATCATCAATGTGACTGCAGGGAGGGACTGTAAGTAGTCACTGCTGCTGTGAGTCACACTGAATGAAACAGATTATAAAACGAGGGGTATTTTTCAGAACATTTGCTCTGAAAAAACCCTCATCTTATAATCAAAAATCGATTCAACTAATCCATAATGAAATTTGGCAACGGTTTTCATTATGTATTATCGATTTTATCGATTAGTTGTTGCAGCCCTATAAAGGATGTTAACCCCTTAACGTACATTGCCGGGTCAGGCACGTCATGCAAAACGGTCACTTAACGACCTATGACGTGCCTGACACGTGATGAGACTTAAACAAGCTTAGAAAGTGATCAACGATCACTTTCTAAGCTTAAACGGTGTTGCTGTAATGCCTCGATGTCGAGGCATTCAGCAACACCGAGATCGGCATGATGGGCCATGTCTGGCCCCTCCCCGGGGCGTCAACAGCCGCCATACATTGTATGGCGGCGGACGCCGTTTTAAGTGTTTAGGAGGCGATCAACGATCACCTCCTAAACGTCAATGGTGTCGCTGGAATGCCTCGATCAGGAGGCATCCAGCGACACCAAACACTTACCTCTGGGTGGGCTGTGACCGCTCCGGAGAGCGGTCACAGCCGCAGCTGCACGCTGTCTTCGCCATCCGCAAGATGGCGGCGGCCCGGGAAAAAGAATAATAAAGTTTTAAAAGTTGGCTAGACGGTCTACAGACCCTCTAGAGAACTCTGGCTCCACTTGCAGGTTCAATACAGGTACTGCATTCAACCATACAAGTCAATGGAGCCCAGCTTTCTAATCACTATGTGATTAGTAAAATATTAAAAAAAAAAAAAAAAATTAAAAAAAATAAAAAGCTTAAAAAAAAACATGGTAACATTTAAAAATTATTATGCTTTAGAGGAACTATCCAGTTCCAGCAAAATGTAAAAGAAAAAGTCCAAAAAGAATAAAATAAAAAAATAAAGTTTATTATTATGAGCAAGTGCTAAAATTAGCGCTGTATGTTCCCAAAAATCCTGACATGGAAAAATTTAAATAAAAGCATTTCAAATACCCAAGGGGTGTCTAATTTAAAAAAATGAATGGTTTGATGGGGTAAATTGGAGTGGCCAGGCTCAAAGATAGGGCATAGGCACAGACTGACCGAAATGGGGAAAAAAAAGCGCACTTCCAAAATGTGGCATTTTAACCCCAAACACCAGACAAACCCATACATGTGGGGTATGACTGAACTCGGGAGATGTTCCTGAACACATATTAGGGTGTTGTTTGATAGTGACGTATACCTAGAGCTATAAATTTATACCCAAAGTACAATTTGTGTGAAAAAAATACAACAAAAAATACTACCACAAAGTGTGGCAAAGGCTGGTGGTAGCATCTGATGCATAGAAATGGTTAAATACTACCATTTTAAGTACCTTGGGGTGTCTAGTTTTCAAAAATATATGGTTTTATGAGGTAAATTGTAGTGGCCAGGCTCAAAGATACGGCATAGGCACAGACTGACCAAAATAGGGAAAAAAAAGCGCACTTCCCAAATGTGGCCTTTTAACCCCAAACAGCAGTCAAACCCATGCACGGGTGGTATCACTGTACTCGAGAGATGTTGTTGAACACATATTAGGGTGTTGTTTGATAGTGACGTATACCTGGAGCTATAAATGTATACCCAAAGTACAATTTGTGGAAAAAAAAATACCAAAAAATACTAACACAAAGTGTGGCAAAGGCTGGTGGTAGAATCTCATGCATGGAAAGGGTTAAAATACTAGCATTTGAAATACCTTGGAGTGTCTAGTTTTCACAAATATATGATTTGATGGGGTAAATTGCATTGGCCGGCTTTAAAGATACCCGAAATGGCACATGGGGGGAAGAATTACCAGATTTGGAAAAAATGGTTTTGAAATAGCAAAACGCTACTTGTACTTAATGCTCCATAACGTGCAGAAAAAAGCAAAAAAACATAAAAACATTGGGTATTTCTAAACTCAGGACAAATAGTAGAATATATTTAGTAGGTTTTTTTCATTAGCTTTTTTGGATGATGTAGGGAACAGCTCACGCATGGGGCGGCAATGACAGTCTTCACACCGGTTTCAAACGTAAAGCGGGTTTATTTAGATGCTGTAGGCACAGAGCACCTTATAAACAAAACAAACTCTAAGCCTGTCCGGCTCTAACTAAACATCCGGATACCTCTCTACAAGCCAAGGTCTGGCACAAAGCAAAGTAAAAGGTTTTGCATGGGTAAAGCCTCATACCTGGTCAGCTGCAGCGCTGGCTGTAGCTGCTCTTTCACTCAGTTTCTCCTCTCTCTGCAAACCTAACAGACCTCTCTTTTAAGGCTTCCTCCCCAGTAACGAGGTTAGGAAGCCTCACCTGAGAGCAGCTGGGTTTGCTACCATGCCTGGCTGAGGTAACCAGGTGAGATATATATCCCATCAACCACTCTCCCATACACTTTACCACAATGAGTAAAAGATTTTTGGGGTAAAAGTCAGAAAATGTTTTTTTTTTTTACATTTTCATCATATTTTATGATTATTTTTATGGGAAATTAGATAATATGATTAAATGGTAATCAATGGTATCTGAAGAAAGCCCTTCTTGTCCTGAAAAAAACAACATATAATTTTTGTGGGTTCACTAAACGAGTGAAGAGAAAATTACATCTAAACACGAACACCGCAAAAGTGTTAAAACAGCCTCGGTCCCAATGGTACAAAAGGTAAAACACAGCCTGGTCCTTAAGGGGTTAAGACGTGCAAAGGGGGATATGATAGAAACATTTAAATACTTAAAGGGAATCAACAAGATAAAGGAAGAGTGTATTTAAAAGGAGAAATACTACCACAATAAGAGAACATAGTCATAAGCTAGAGGGGCAGAGATTTAATGGTAACATCAGGAAATATTACTTTACGGAAAGGGTAGTGGAAGCATGGAACAGCCTTCCAGCAGAAGTGGTAGATGTTAATACAGTAAAGACATTTAAGCAAGCATGAGATAGGCATAAGACCAAGCTAGATATAGGATAAGGGCAGGTACTAAGGAAAGTACTTAGGTTGGGCAGACTGGATAGGCCTAATGGTTCTTATCTGCCATCACTTTCTATGTTTCTACGTATAAAGTGGATATAGAGGCAAAAGGTGATAATTGTTGACCTTATTTGCATTCACCTACCCAGAATCCCTTGTGGTTGTGGCAGCACCATGAGATTTCTGAGGGAAAAACAAGCCTTCTGGCTTGTCTGGTGTCTGTAGATGAGTGTTTAATAATACTTCTACTACCCTCTTAATTTTAGTGGAAGGGTTTTCCATCACCTATATAAAGAGTACCCCGGTATTGATATGTACCAGTAATTTTTCTCATTATACCATGTCTCAGTAACAGCCACTATATTAACATTCTCAGTTGCCACTACTGTTACAAGTTCATGGATCTTATTCCCTAAACTGCGAGCATTTGCAGACATGACCTTTAGCTTGTCATTTAACACTAATGCTGCAATCGCTTTCTGTCCTTGTTTTGGGGGCAAAATATATGCTTCTCCCTATATTCTGTATAGACCAAGCCCGCAGATCCACCCACCTGGTTAGTAGGTAAATCGCCTTCCCTTTCTATACGGTCTAGCCCCAATCCTAGTTTAAAATATCCTCCAACCGTCTAGCCATTCTCTCCCCAAGCACATTGGAACCTCTTGCATTTAGGTGCAATCCATCGCGACTATAGAGATTGTACCCCAAAGCAAAATCAGCCAATGCTCTAAAAACCCAAAGCCCTCCTTCTTACACCAAGACTTCACCCATGCATTTAGCTGCCTAATCTCCCGCTGCCTTTCTGGTGTAGCGCATGGCACAGGTAGTATCTCTGAGAATACTACCTTGGAGGTCCTTTTTATAATCTTACTCCCTAAATCCCTAAAATTACCTTTTAGGACACGCCATCTTCCTCTTACTATGTCATTGGTGCCAATGTGCACCAAGACAGCTGGATCCTCACAAGCCCCTCCCAATAATCTATCCACTCTGTCTGCAACATGCCAGGAGACAGAAAACCATTTGGTTGCTGCGATCAGAGCTGCAGATTACCCTGTCTGTTTTCCTAATTATAGAATCCCTTACCACCACAACCTACCTGGGATTCCCTTCCTTTTGGATCCCCTGCACACTGGATGAGCTGCTCTCCCGGTTGTTAGGAACAGCTTTTTATGGAAAGCCCACCTCTGAGTCTGCCTCCCCAACATGCTCACTAAAATGAGCAAATATGTTGGGATCGAGAAACTCTGGGCTGGCTTTCCTTTAACTCTTCCCTCCCCCACTGCAACTACGTCTAACTGTGTCACCCAGCTATGTGCCTGACTCCCTTCTGACTGATCTCCTCCCTCATTGCTAGTGGCACCATCAGTGAGCAAGAGACTGCTCTCAAGATTGTCAGTCTCTCTGTGTTTCAATGTGCCTCTTTAGAGGGGCGTGGCTTGGATGGCTAAGAAGTAAGTCGCAAGATCGTGAAGCTCCTCCAGCTTTTATTCATTATATACTATCTACACTGCGTTTTTGGACCCTGGTTGAGGGTTTTCCATTTCCAATCTACTTCTGAGATGTCGGTGAACAGGAATAGATCGTCTGCTCAAAACTTACCTGGCTTTTTTGAGCCTAAACCGAAGAGGAAGACGGCTTCCCGCGCCTTGACTTCTACTCGTGGGGGTGGAGGTGAGGGGGAGGAGGAGGCCACGCTGCTTCCAGATGCTGCTATCCCGCCAACCTCTCCGACTCCTTCCACTGACGATCGCACACACCATTTGGAAAACAAAATGGAGGACTTCTCCACCGCTCATAACACGGTGGTAGATGCTTGCGATTCCCTTCAGTCGGAGGTAGACTCCCTCCGTCTTAAATTGAGCGATTTAGAAGACCGATCGCGTCGTAACAATATCCGCATACAAGGTATTTCGGAAGATGTTACACCGGACAACTTACGAGCCTATGTCACCTCCTTCATACGGGCTGTGCTGAATCTCCCCAGTTCAGAAGAGGTATGCATTGACCGCATTCACAGTCTACCACGACCTAAATCGCTAAAAGGCTCCCCCCCCGAGATGTTATTCTCCTCGTTCACTTTTATGAAATCAAGGAGAGGTTCATGTCGAAGGTGAGGCTCAATTCATACTTTCCTGAGCAATATCGTCATTTACAGCTTTTTAATGACCTCTCCCAATACACATTACAACAACAGAAAACCTTCTCTGAGATTACCGCTACACTACCATCCCACAAAATCTCCTATAAATGGGGCTTCCCCACTCGCCTCTTAATCGTTAAGGACAGGATGACCCACTCGGTTCGGTCTCCTAAAGAAGGCATAACATTGTTGGTGGAGTGGGGCTTGGATGTGCTACAACCTGTGCAAGCGACGGCTCGCTCCTCTTCCTCCTCGCCTAAGCGGCTGGCTCGTGAATGGTCCACGTCGGACCCTTTTTTTTTGCTCCCCTTTATTTTGATGTCTCCGGACCTGCAACACGGCTCTACACGGCCATTCTACTCCACGTTTTCTTCGGCTCCGACACACATACTTTCCTGTAGGGCTGCAACTAACGATTATTTTAATAATCGATTAGTTGGCCGATTTTTATTTTTTCGATTAATCGGATAAAAAAATACATTATTTTAAATTGAAAAATTGCAATAAAAAAACGTACAATTTACACTTTCATCTCTTTATTGCAATGGCCTCTCTCTATTCACCTTCTTATTTTACTGACATAATAAAAGCTACAAGAACCCAAACACAGTGTATATTAATTCATATGTTAACTATTTTTCATATTTAATAAAAACTGAGAAAAAAGCCTTGTTTAAATTTTTTTATTTACCAAACTGCCCCCAGTTATGCACATCTGACCCCCAGCTTGCCACTCTGCCCCCATATATGCCTTATACCTCTTATATGCCAGATTCCACTGTGCCCCTGATATGCCTTATACTCCTTATATGCCAGTGATATGCAACTGAGCCCCCTGATATACCTTTAACCCCCTGATATGCCTAATATCGATATGCCTTATACCCCCTATATGCCCTGAAATTCATAATACCCCCATACACCACTATAACTCACCCATACACCACTCTGGCTCCTCCCCCTCCCATACACCACTCTGGCTCCTCCCCCTCCCATACACCACTCTGGCTCCTCCCCCTCCCATATACCACTCTGGCTCCTCCCCCTCCCATACACCACTCTGGCTCCTCCCCCTCCCATACACCACTCTGGCTCCTCCCCCCTCATACTCCACTCTGCCTCCTCCCCCCTCCCATACACCACTCTGCCTCCTCCCCCTCCCATACATCACTTTGGCTCCTCCCCTCCCATACATCACTTTGCCTCCTCCCCCTCCCATATACCACTCTGCCTCCTCCCCCTCCCATACGCCACTCTGCCTCCTCCCCCTCCCATAAACCACTCTGGCTCCTCCCCCTACCATACTCCACTCTGCCTCCTGTGAACCTCCTTTGCTGACAAGACACCAGGGAGCCGGGTAGAGAGGCAGAGTGGCGTATGGGAGGGGGAGGAGCCAGAGTGGTGTATGGGAGGGTGGCTCCCATACACCCCTCTGACTCCTCCCCCTTCCCATACATCACTCTGCCTCTCTACCCGGCTCCGTTACTGACAGGCACTTTCACTGCAGCTTCATAGAAGCCTCGGTGTAAGTGAAGGGCAGTAACGGAGTCTGTCTGTGCGATGCAGACCCTCACCGGCTGACAGAGAGGATGAGTAGAGAGGCAGAGTGATGTATGGGAGGAGGCAGATGGGAGGGGGGAGAGAGACAGAAGTGAGATACCGGCCGACAGTGAGGAGAATCCAGGTCCCCTGCAGCGTTGCGGGGGATCTGGATTCCAGTGTTATAATCCGATCTCTGTTTGAGGTCGGATTATATAAGGAGAGGAGCATTTGCTCTGGAAAAAACCTCTTTTTATAATCGATAAAAATCTATTCGATTATCGATTCGATTATCGATTTTATCGATTAGTTGTTTCCTGCCTCCACGGGACGCTGTCGTCACATGCCTGCAATCCTATGATCACTGTGACTGCTCCCTTGGCTACCCGGGACTTTTGAAGACGTCGGCTATCATCCCTGGGACCTGATTTCCCTGGCCGCACTACTCGACATAGAGCGTGAGATACCATGAACTTTTATTATGCTGTTTTTTTTTTTTACTTGAACGTTATTTGTTTATATGTATGTTTATGCTACTATTGTCACATTGGTCGATTTCCATGCTTACACCTGAGAGTCTCCAACTGTCATTTCTCACATTTTTCCTTGCCCTTTTAGGACATTTATATCCGCTATTCTCTTTTGTAATATCGAAAAGAAAAAATGTTTTCTTTTCCCTGTTTGCACATATTTGAGGTTGTTGGCTCCTCATCAGTCTGGTTGCAGCTTGCTGTCCAGGGGTTAAATGGGAGGAGGTTTAATTGCACCTCCCCCAACACATTAATCTGGTTTTGGTAGCAGTATAAACTGCTTTGTGTGCCCACTATGTAGGACAGGGCTTGACAAATTTGTTGTGAATCTAGGCGCCAGGTAAAAAAGTTAGGAGCCAGGATTTTTTTAAACTAACAGTTGGTCAGGAGTGATCTGATCATCATCAGCCCACTTACTAAACTCACAGCGTTTGACCTGGAAGCACCCTGGACTTTCAGGTCAGTGCTGTTTTTTTTTTTTTATTATTATTATTTTTTTAACCCTTTCAATGCTGATGTTCCATTGGAGCACAGCATTGACTGATATTTAGTCCCCACAAGCTTGTGGGGACAAATGTTAACCCCTGCAATGCCACGAATGTGTCATACACAATTGTGGCATTGAAGGGGTTAACGCTGCACTGTCGCTCTCAGGGAGCGATCAGGCAGCAGGGGTGTGTTGGGGCTGCTCTCCACACTCATGGGGAGACCAAAGAACCCTCTCCCCTGTCCCTGAAGCTGCCTCTGGCAGCTGGGACTCAATTGCTGGTCTATAGACCAGCCATTGCAGGGGGGAGTCTTTGATGACTGCTGTAGGCTTCCATGGGGTTAACGCTGCACTGTCGCTCTCATGGAGCGATCAGGCAGCAGGGGGGTGTTGTGTCAGGTCCCCACACTTGTGTGGGGACCCAATCAACACACAACCTCCTTCCCTGAAGCTGCCTGTGGCAGCTGAAAACGCAATTGCTGGTTTTGCAGCAACCACGTTTTCAGCCTACAGGCTCACTCCGTGGGAGTGGTCTCAGGCTCGGGGGCGGGCTCGGAGTGGCTGTGCTGTCTGCCCAGACTCCTGGGCAGACAGCAACAGCAGCGCCCCCGTGTGGTGACTCAGCCTCTTACATCCACATTTTTTAATGGATGTAAGAGGCTGACAAAACCTAGGCGCCAGGACAACATTTTCTGTCGCCATGGCGACCTGGCACCTGGGATTTGTCGAGCCCTGATGTAGGAGGTGAGAGTAGGTTCTCACCCTATTGAGAGTGTGCCTTGACGTGGCGGGTGAGCTTAATTATGCTTTGGTCAATTCATATAACCAAAACCTCTCATTTATATTATGTTTATATATTTGTTGCCAACTTTATTAGGGTGAGAAGCGCAGACAGTATTTTGTTTTTTGTATCTTTTGTAATATTAGCTACTCAGGTTTTCGGCACTCTCAATGCTCGACACGGACACACATAACACAATTTCCCCCCTTTTTTTTTTCTTTTCTTTCTTATACATGCATACACCATCGTTCACTTAATCATAAATTGTTTCAATTTCTTTTGCACTACTTATGCTGGAGGTCTCCTCTTTCACACTCTTCCCTTCTCAGGTAGACCTCTTCCTCATCCCCTGTGTGCCTTATTTTCGAACCACAGGGCTTTATTTCTACCACACCCCCGAGCGGCCTCTTGCTCAATAGGCCGCAAGTTTCGGAGCTCAGTTTCACTCATTATGCTTTGGTTTAAAATTTATGGCTCGGATCAAATGTCAGACACCCACTATACTGACCTCAACTTGCAAATGGGCTTAATACACCACACAAACGTAGGATGCTGTACTTAGAGGCTAAAAAAAGCTCACGCGCACATTTTGTGCATCTAAGAAACACACTTTAAACAATCTAAGCCCCCGAGTTGCTTCCTGAAAGATTACCCATGGCAATTTCATTTTATGGCCAAATCATGTACGGCAGGAGTTTCAAAACACCTTTCATTCCAACTACTCAAGAAAACGGTTGACCCCCAGGGCAGATTTCTGATTCTTAATTGTATTATTAATTCCACAGAATACACCTCGGTCTCCTTTTACACGCCAAACACATCACAAATGCACTTTGTTACAAAGTTACTGTCCAAGATTGCCCGCCTTAAAAAAGGCCAACTTATTCTGGCGGTGACCTTAATGCTCTCTTAGACCCGACATTAGACACTTCTACTACCTTTAGGGGCAGTTATGGTAAACGGGTGAAATCACTAGCTACTTCTCTTGCTAAATCCTTTCGCTCCTTCCAACTTTACGATACGTGGCGCCTGCATCACCCTTTAGATAGGGATTATTCTTTCTTTTCGGCGATGCATAAATCATACAGGAGAATTGACCTTGTTTTGGTTGATAAACTTACACTCCAACTGGTTCGGGACTGCACTATTGGTGTTATCAATTGTTATCAATTGGTCAGATCAAGATCAAATGTTATTACGCTTACGCCAGCGCTTCTACTCCAAAGGAAACAAAGCCGACTCTATGTTGGCAAATAAGCTTAGACGTTCGGCGGCCCTGGCGCGTCCCCAATTTGTTTTATCACCTCAAGAAGCCCCACCCTTCTCATATAGCTGATAGGTTTGCAAATTTTTATTCTTCCTTATATAACCTTTGTGACGATACCTCTACACCTCAGCCCACAGCGGCGTCTATTAACACGTACCTTGCTTGCGTGTCTTTGCCCACTCTTACAAAAGAGATGATTTCTCAATTAGAAGCCCCTCTAGATCTAGATGAACTTCAATCCACAGTTCGCATGTTAAAGAATAATTCGGCTCCAGGTCCTGATGGCTTGACAAGTTATTATTATAAAACCTTTTTTTCAGTTTTGGGACCACACCTTCTCTCCTTATTTCAATCCTTTATGTCCAAAGGCCATATTCCTTCCGAAAACGTATATGTCCATATCGTTACAATCCCTAAACCGGGTAAACCTACAGATAAATGTGAAAATTTTCGCCCTATCTCGTTGCTAAATAATGATGTCAAACTTTATGCCAAAATTATTGCTAATAGGCTTTCTTTAATACTCCCTTCCCTTCTTCATTCTGACCAAGTTGGTTTTGTATGCCATAGACAAGCAAATGACAATACCCGTAAATGTATTAATATACTATGGAAAGCTTCCCATGATAAGTTCCCGAGTGTTTTATTATGTTTTGACGCGGAAAAGGTATTCGACCGTCTTCATTGGCTGGTTTTATCGTCGGCCCTTTCTAAATTTGCTTTTCTACCCCCCCCTGATTCGATTAATAATGGCTCTGTATTCCTCTCTCTTGGCCTCGGTCTCTTTTTCGGGATTTATCTCCTCCCCATTTTTAATTTCTAATGGGACGCGCCAGGGCTGTCCACTCTCTCCACTTCTCTACACCTTAGCATTGGAGCCATTGGCTCAACGTATTCGTTCAGATCCCCAGATTACAGGTTTTCCCTCTAAAGAGGGTGAGGATATTACTTTGGGGCTATTTGCTGACGATATCTTGGCCTCCATCACAAACCCTTCAACCTCACTCTGATCACTGCTTCAACAATTCCAGCATTATGCTGAAATCTCTTATCACAAAATTAATGTGCATAAAACTCAAGCGATGTCTCTTAACCTACACAACCAATTGTCTACCTCACTCCAAAACTCTTATGCCTTTGACTGGAGGACTATCTATTGCTTTTGGACTTCATTACTTTGATCTTCGGACTTATAGTTGAAGTGCTTGAAAATACCGACCATCTTGTAAGTGCATTTTTATTCTCCTATAAGAACTACAGGAATATATTGCACTATTGGCCGTTCTCTTTTTTATGATTTTTTAGTTATAAGAAGAAATAAAGAAAGAATTTTATTCTGAAGAGCCTTGACCTTCTGTAATTTTGTGAGTGCATATATTACACACATATATTGTACTTTAAATCCCACATTATTGCACTATTATTCTTTATTTTTTTGTTCCACATATGTACATGCGCGCCTATTTCTGGATTGTTTGACTGGAGGAAAGATTATCTTTCCTATGTCGGTATTAAATTACCTCGCACTCTAACTAAATTGAATGATTTCAATATTCGATCTCTCTGGAAGCAAATTCTCCTCGATATTCAGAGATGGCGTTCTTTTGACCTCTCCTGGCTTGGCCGTATCTCCTCAATAAAAATGGTGGTTTTGCCAAACCAATGTACGTCTTTAGAGCAGTCCCGACCAGTATTTCCCGTTCATTTCTATTACACATACAGGCGACCTTGACCACCTTTATCAATATCAAAAGGCAGGTCACTCATTTCTAGGGGTGCCTTCTACTCCCCTAGGTTTAAAGGAGGTTTGGGAGCCCCGGATATTCTAACTTACCATCGAGCCGCTATCCTTTCTCAAACGATTTTGTTTCATTATCGCGATGACCTTCCTCAATGGGTCAAGCAAGAGAATATCCATGTCCACCACTACTCGGTTCCCCAATTATTGTGGCTTAAACCACGTTACCGGCCGAAATTACTGGCATTCCCTCCCACCACACTTTGCACGTTCCAGATATGGACTGAATTAGCTAAACACAGATCCTCTCTATTTCAAATTACTAAGGCTACTCCACTTAGTTCCTTGGAACTTCTGATCCCGGAACTGCGACTTAATCGATGGCATACTAAATTTTTCCTGCGGGTGGGAGATCTTCGTTCTGACATCAGCTCTGCTTATGCGATACCTAACTCTGAATTTTATAAATTCTTACAAATCAGGCATTTCTTGCAATCACAATCCTCCTCTTACACAATTAACATTCTTTCTGACAACCCTATAATTCACATGTGCAACAAAACCTCCTCTTTTAAGGGTGTGATTTCACAATGCAATGTTTCCCTACTGATGCGTTTTCCCTCATATGTTGGCTTGGGAACGAGACTTGGTCTATCCATAGGCTCCAAAAATGATATCTACCGTATTTGCTCGATTATAAGACGACCCTGATTATAAGACGACTCCCCAAATCTTAATATTAATTTAGGAAAAAAAGAAAAAGCCTGAATATAAGACGACCCTATAGGAAAAAAGTTTTACCAGTAAATGTTAATTAATTTAAACCCTTTTTTTAATAAAAGCTATGCTTGAGAAAAATATTTTGGTTTTATTTCCTTCTATTTTCCAACCTGCCCCCCAGTAATGCACATCTGCCCCAGAAGTGCCTTATACCCCCTATATGCCACTGTGCCCCATGATATGCCTTTTAACCCTATATGCCACTGTGCCCCATGATATGCCTTTTAACCCTATATGCCACTCTGGCACTTTGAGGGTTAAAAGGCATATTATGGGGAAGAGTGGCATATAGGGAGGTTTAAGGCATTTCAGGAGGCAGAGTGGCATTAAAGGGGTTAAAAGGCATTTCACAGAGCACTCTGCCTCCAGAAATGCCTTACACCCCCCATTTAACACTCCCCCTCCCTCCTCCAAACTTACCGGTGCTTCTGAGTTGGGGGGGCGCATAACACAGGAGGGTCCAGGTCCCCTGCATCTGAGCCCCAGGTGCTTAGTCCGGGCAGCATGTAGAGCTCCACACGCTGCCCGGACTAAGCACCGGGGACTCAGAAGCACCGGTAAATTGGAGGGGGCATAACACAGGAGGATGCAGGTCCCCTGCATCCTCCTGTGTTATGCCCCCCCCCTCCAGACCTATTTGAGGTCTGATTATAAGACGACCCTGATTATAAGACGAGGGGTATTTTTCAGAGCATTTGCTCTGGAAAAAACCTCGTCTTATAATCGAGCAAATACGGTATTTTGGTTCCAGATTGATTGGGATAAAATTCCTTTTTCCATCTGGAGTTGATAAATCAGTTGGGTTTTAACTTTATTCCAGGTAATCCCTTCAGAGGCCTTCCAATTTCTTGCAATTTCTATTTTAATAGGTAGTAATAAATGTAAAAGAAATCGGAGATCTTTATTATTTGAATTAGGGGGATTTAAATGTAATAATGCCAAATCTGAAGTCAATCTCCATTCGGAACCAAAAATCCCTTCCAAACGGAAGGAAATCCTTTTCCAAAATCTATAAATAGGGGGCCAACTCCACCAGATATGGAGCTCATCACCTCTCGATGCTCCACACCTCCAGCAATTTGGAATATTGTTTTTATACATTTTTGTTAGAATTGTTGGTACTCTGTACCTCCTGTTCATTAATTTGAACTGTAGTTCATTCAAATTGAGATTATGAATATATTTATTAGTAAGATTCAAAGCCTGATCCCAATCTGATATATTGATTTCCCTATTCAAGTATTTTTCCCATTTTTTAAGTGCTGGGGGAATTGGTTCTTTTTTTTATAGACTTTGTAAGGATTTTCCTATAGTCTTTGGCTTTTAATATTTTTATGAGGAGTCCTATGGGTTTGTTATTATCCTCTATATATAGTGAGTTGGATAGGTAACTTTTTACCCTCAAGTATTTAAAACAATTCACTGAAGACAAAGAAAATTGTAGTGTAGCAAAACTTTTAATATTTATTTTATCGTATAAGTCTGCTATCGTGTTTATGCCTGCTTTCTCCCAGTCTGAGAGATTTAGATCTTCGTTTAGATTTTGAATTATCTTTAACGATAGGCATGGGATAATTTTGTCTCCAAGCCTAATCTTTTTTTATATATATTCCCAACTCTTAAGTAATTGTAAGAGAACTGGATTATTTGTGTTTTTTTATAAATTCTTTAGAGTTCATTCTGGAGATCCAAAAACGAGATTGAAGATCTCTAACTGGAATATCTTTACATTCCAAGTCATACCAGGTTTCGTGAATTGCCTTTTCATTTAGGGTCAATTGAATATGAGACAGTTGCGCAGCATAAGCATAATCTTTTATAATTGGCATTCCCAAGCCGCCATTTTGTCTATTTTTAGCTAATAAATGAGAACTTAGCCTTGGTCTTTTAGAAGCCCAAATAAATCTTGAAAATGCATTTTAAATTAAGTCTGCCCAAGCTGTAGATATCATAAATGGGATCATCCTAAAGATATAAGTAAATGTTGGTAAAATGTACATTTTGACTGCGTTCAATCTGCCCATCCAAGAAATATATAAAGCTCGCCATTTTTTAAAAGATTGATTCATTTCTTTTATTAATGGAAGAATATTAATTTCCATCCAGTCCGATGGATTTGCTACAATTTTTAATCCTAAATAATTTAATGAATTTTTTTGTCCACAAAAAAACAAATTTTTCGATTTGTAATTTTTGTGAGTGTTCTAAAAATAGGGGAAGTATCACTGACTTTGAAACATTCAGCTTATAATTAGATAATAGGCTATATTGATCAATCAAAATCATAAGATTTCTCAACGAGTCAACAGGATTCCGCATCGTCAGAAGGATATCATCGGCATTTAATTGAATTTTATAAGTACCCTTTATACCACAGCCTGAAATCCCTCTACTTAGTCTGATCTCCCTAGCGAGGGGTTCTAGGGAAAGCGCGTAGAGGAGAGGGGAAAGAGGGCAGCCCTGTCTGGTGCCGTTAGATACTGGAAACCATATAGGTTCTATTCCCTGGGCCACTACTCTCCCCATAGGGGTTGTATACGCAGCCATAATTGCTTGATGGATTCTTCCAATAAATCCAAACGATGATAAAAATTCGGACCCTGTCAAAGGCCTTTTCGGCATCTAATGACAGGGTCATCTGGGGCACTGCCATTATCTTCGCCTCCACAAATATGTCGGCAAGAGCTCTTATGTGGTTGACCGGAGACCTACCGGTTATAAATCCTACCTGGTCTTTATGGATCAACTTGGGAAGAACCAATTTCAGCCTCTGTGCTAATATTCCAGTATATATCTTAATATCTAGGTTTAATAAAGTAATAGGTCTATAACTAGAAATTTCTTCCGGGTTTTTCCCCTATCTTTAAGATGGGTATAATATTACCCCTTAATAGTTCAGCTGGAACGATTCCTATGTCCATAAATTCATTAAAGGCTGTAGTCAGTCGTGGAGCTATTTCATTTATGAAAAGTTTATAAAATTTAGCGTTATATCCATCTGGACCTGGTGTTTTATTAGGTTTCAATGTTTTGATTCTATCTTTTACTTCTTCTACAGTTATAGTTTTGTTCAGGTCATTTAGACTCTCTTTTGTTAGCTTAGGGAATGATTTGTGACTAAAGTAATCCTTTATCTCAACCTCTGAGGCTTTCTGAGGAATGTTATATAGTGAGGAGTAAAATTCGCTGAAGGCCTCTCCTATTTGCCTAGGGGACATCAAAGTTTTGTCGTTCTGAACTATCTTTGTTATATTATTTTTAGTCCTTTTATTCTTTATGAGGTTAGATAGCATTTTACTGGCTCTATTGCCTTGATAATATCTTCTTACCTTTAAGGAGCTAAGAATTTTATTGTTTTTTTTCTATAAGTAATTGATTTATCTTTTCTTTAAGATGTCCATTTTTTTTGTCAATTGAATAGAAGGTGCTATTTTATTCTCGGCATTCAATTGATATAAAATAATGTATAGTTCTGAGAGAGGAGCTTCTGCCATTTTTTTTTCCCGGGCTCCTAACTTAATAAAGTGTCCCCTAACGACGGCTTTGTATGCGCACCACAAAGTGCTAGCCATTATGTCTTTTGTATCGTTTTCCTGAAAATATAATTGTGTTATTTCCTTTTATATGTGCAATGTCTATGTCTCTCCTCATTAGCTTATCTTTAAGTCTCCATTCTGGTTGTAACTTAGTTATTGTATCCTTAATATCCACCGTTGGAAGATTATGGTCTGACCACGTAATTTCGTGAATTCTAGATTTTTCGACCCAGGACATCATATTTATATCGGCAATTGTGAGGTCTATTCTTGAGTAGGCTGTATGTGATTTGGAAAAGCAGGTATAGTCCCTATCTGTAGGATGGATAGTACGCCAAATATCATATAATGAATGCTGTCGTAGAAGAGCTTGTAATTTTTTAGCTTGCGAGATAACATTCTTGTCTTTTGTATTACCCTTTAAGGTCATTTTGTCTAGATGGGGGTCAAGGACGCAGTTGACGTCTCCTATCCATATTAGTGAACCCTGCTTTATATTCATTATTTTCTGAGTTAATTATGACAAGAAGGGGACCGAAGACTGATTTGGGGCATAGACATTTACCAAAGTCATCAATTTCTTATTTATTTCTACAATCATTATAATAAATCTACCGTCGGGGTCTAAATCAACAAATTTAACATTTATGTCTAACCCTTGGCAAACACAATTGCCGCTCCTCTCTTTTTTTCTTCCTTTAATGATGCCGAAAATAAAAGGGGAAATCTCTGCATTTTCATATTGATCTTATCTAGGAGCCTCCAATGAGTTTCTTGTAAGAAACAATTTTTTACATTCTCTGACCATAAACGATTTAGCAATATTGAACGTTTTTGCGGAGAATTAAGCCCCTGCACGTTAATTGTGGCAAATCTCAGCATTATTTATATAACATTAGATAATAATATCCTGGTGAGGTCATACAATTGGTCGTTTGCAAAGGGAAATTTACATACACAAATAATAACATTCATATCCCACAAACCAAAACATAAAACATAGATTTGTAGGCAACAACTTTGAATAGGTGATTGCATACTTCCACCTGTGTAACTCCAGGATACACGAGTGGACATTGCCATCTAACCAATGGCCGTCGGAGCCTCCAAGGGGCAATAATATATATATTTCTTAATATTGGTCTCATGTAATACGAGGGGGAGAGAGACCAAGAAAAGGAGAGAAGATAAATAGATAAATATATAAAATTTATATATATATATAATAATGTATAGAAAAGTGAATTCATAAACTCTTAAGATTCTCCTGAGATATATAACTCTAAGCTAATATATTTCATATAACGTTAGGAAAGACCAAAGTCTGTGGTGCGTCTAATGGGTCATGTATCCACCCAACTATTGTGTGTAAGTGTGTTAATAATATATATAAAAAAGAGAGAAAGAGAGAAAAAAAAAAGATAAATTTGTGGTAATAAAGTGTAATAATTGTGACCTGCATTGTCACGTGTAGTCATCAAGCTTAATATGTTATACAAACAGAATAGAAAGAGAAAAAAAGAAAAAAAAAATTGTGATGAATAAATATAATAATTGTGGCCTTCATTTCATTATCTCGTATAATCTTCAGGGTTAATATACTGCAAATATAAAAGGAATAAATGAGTGTGAATAATGTGTATATAAAAAAAAAAAAAAAAGTGTGTGGTACTAAAGTGTAATAATTGACCTGCATTGTCACGTGTAATCGTCAAGCTTAATATATTATACCAATAGAATAAAAAAAGAAGAAAAAGAATTAGTGATGAATAAGTGTAATAATTGTGGCCTTCATTTCATTGTCTCGTGTAGTCTTCAGACTTAATATATTACAAATATAAAAAAGGAAGAAATTAGTGTGAATAATATGTATAAAATAAAAAAAGGAGTCTCTACTCCTCATTTTCAACATTTCTAGAGGATTAGGCATCTTGGGTATTACTATAGATTTTATTTAGTAACATCCATTTTTTCAGTTTATCCGGTGAGTCGAAAGACCAAGATTTATAATCATAAGTTAGAACGATTTTCAGCGGCACGGCCCATCTATATCGAATGTCTTTCTGTCTCAGAGTCTCCATAAACTCTGCATATTGACGTCTCTTGGCTCTGGTGTAATATGATAGGTCTTGTAGAATTTTGATACCTTCATATGGTTTAGGAGGTGTTGTATTTCTTGCTTTTTTTAAGATAGTATCTTTTAACCTTGAGGAAATGAAATGAATTAAAACGTCTCTTGGGATACAGTGTCCCGTAAAAGTTCTGTCTGTAATTCCAGTAGTCCCAGCTTTTCTTCATTATGATTTACTCTTTTTGCCATAGCTGTTAAATCAATTTTTAAATCTTGTATGTTGATCTCTATAACTTGTTTGGTCTGTTCAAGTTGAACTTCTAAGGCTTCAGATAACTGGTTATGTATCAGTTGTTTCATGTCAAAAGTTGCTGGGCTTGATTGTAAAGTGTCACATTCTGTTTGATTAGTTATATTAGAATTATCCTCTAAGTCAAGGTCTTTTCGGTCTTGCTTAGGTGGAGGGGTGAAAAAAGACAATCTTTTTTCTGCTTTCTGATCTTTATGATCTTTCCTAGGCATTTTGTCTTGAAGTTTTTTTGATGCCATATTCTTTCAGGAGTTATATTTATATTAAATAGAGTTCTTCATAACAGCCTTATATATTCGGGGTTTCCACTTAGGTTTCAAAAGGTGGTAAATCAAGTCTTGAAATCTCCTTGGACCAATTAGCCCAGGGGAGTCAATAATGATATGGATCTTCGTTTAACTAAGGTGTGGACAACTTGGCTTAAAAGTGTTATCACCAATTACTTTGTAGATTTCTTTTTTTTCAACATTTCAACATTTATCCAACATTTGACCCTTCTTTAAAAAAAAAAAACTTGCATGTATTTTGGACTTTTTTTTTTTGGTTTTGTTTTGTTTTTGTTTTTTTTCCACCAGTATTTTCAGAAGCCGAAAAGCAAGTACGAAAAACAAATTTAGCCCATAAATAATAGTTTTAAGGATTTATCTGATATTCATGCCGGTAAATCTTGGATAAACAGTGTTGGGACTACTTCTACCCCTCCATCTCTTCACAGGTAAGTTCTTCAAATCGTCACGGCACTCTGGTGTCTCCTTAGCCTCATGCATCATGCACCTGGGTGTCTGCTATGCAGCCGTGTGGAGGGCATACAAAAGATGTCCAGCTACGTGCCGGGAGCAGAGGAAGCGTCAGCCTGTGTGCCGGCATCCATTGGGGAGTAAGCCCAAGATTGCAGCACTCCCAAGCAGGGAGTCACATTAACGGCCGAGACGCCGGTTTGGAAACGGCCGAGGTTGCAGCCATCGAGCGCCGGTAGGGAGACGCCGAATTCGCAGAGACCTGGAGATCTAAGCGCCCGAGCTCCGACAAACTGCACGCGTGGCACACCCGCGTGCTACGTCATCGCCCCCCCCCCCGGAACTGGTTATTCACTTTTTTTTTTATCTGTTAAATTAACGATTGCTCGCAATTGGAAATCGCCCACGATTCCTCGTCTCTCTGACATCCTCCATCATCTTGAACGCATACATATTTTAGAAAAACTATCTTTTCAAAACGATCAAATTATCCCTTTGTTCACAAAAATGTGGGCCCCCTGGTGCCAACTTCGACTCTCGCCTTTATGGCATGCTTGATGAGACATGAGATATTGGTGTGTCCCGCTCGGTCTCTACTTATCTTTCATTGTATTTTTTTTTCTTTTTTCTGGGGTTACTTGATAGCTACATGCTGTAACTGATCCTAGCTATTTCTGGTATACCACTATGTCTGACTTGATCCATACAAGTTCTTGAATGTGGGTTTTGTTGAGAGTTGCTTTGCTACCACTGATGTTTTCCATCATTAGCGCTTTCCAGCTCTATGAAGATTGCCGAGCGTCTTATGCTATGAGATGCTGCTGTATATGTCCTCTGACAATTTTGGTTTCTCACCGGCTCCTACTGACATGTTGATGGGTTTTGTGTGTACTTGATGCCATTGTGATACATTCTATTTTATTTTATCTACTCATGTACATGCACTGCTCCCTCGGTCAATTTATGCTGTATTGTTTTTCATGCCCGCTTTGCTGTGAAAGCATGTTCTCTTATACTTGTAAAATGTATTGGAAACAACAAAAAGAGATGAAAATAAAGAAAAAAATTAAATTTAAAAAAAAATGTGCCTCTTTAGAGTTCCAACTCAGCTTCCAGAGAGACCGATTGTTCACACTTGCCACAGCGATATGGACCCAGAAACTGCTGTTCCAAGCAGGCATACATCTGGCATGATGTGTACTAAGTGAGATCTCCAAGTTGCTCATACTTTAGGGGGAGATGTGAGCACTTACAGAATTTAAACCATATCTAGCTTACCTTGGTTTCTCTTACACCTCTTGTGTTGCACAAACTGGCCACTTACAGAAAGCAAGTCACTTGGAGAAATGCAAGCCCCTTACTATGAGCAAGCTCTGTGAGTTTAACCACTTCCTTTATACAGAGCAACACAGTTAATTGA
>NC_071093.1:21016869-21019369 GCF_027358695.1 Spea bombifrons | reverse complement strand
TTGGCAGTTAAACCTGCCGAGCGGATAGAATCAAGCACTGCTTGAACTTTTGGAAGATGGGATTCCCAGTCTGTACTGTGGATGACAACATCATCCAAATAAGCAGCGGCATAGCGAGTATGGGGTTTAAGAATTCTGTCCATCATTCGTTGGAATGTGGCAGGCGCACCATGTAACCCAAATGGCAATACAGTGTACTGAAACAGGCCACTGGGTGTTGAAAAGGCTGTTATTTCTTTGGCCCGGTCCGTGAGAGGGACTTGCCAGTAACCTTTTGTCAGGTCTAGAGTTGTCAGATACCGTGCTTTACCCAGTCTTTCTATTAACTCATCAACCCTTGGCATTGGGTAGGCGTCAAATTTTGAGATGCCATTCAACTTCCGATAGTCATTACAGAATCTCCATGTGCCATCAGGTTTTGGCACCAATACAATAGGACTGCTCCAGTCACTCTGGGATTCCTCAATGACTCCAAGTTTTAGCATTCTTTCGACCTCTAAGTTTATAGCCTCCCGCCGGGCCTCAGGTATTCTATAGGGTTTGAGATTAACCCTCTTCCCTGGTTCTGTCACTATGTCATGTTTGATAACATTAGTCTTTCCTGGGACTACAGAGAAAACATCCTTATTTCTTCTGATAAAATCCCTGACCTCTTGCTTCTGATGCATAGATAGCGTCTCGGCTATATTTACCTCTGGCTCGGCCTTAGGAGGCTCTGAAGGCTTTAAAGCCACCAAGACCTCTCTGTCTTTCCAAGGTTTCAGCAGATTTACGTGATACAACTGCTCAGGCTTTCTTCTACCTGGTTGCCTAACTTTATAATTGACGTCACTCACTTTCTCAATTATCTCGTATGGTCCATGCCAAGTTGCCAGGAACTTATTCTCTACTGTAGGGACCAGTACCAATACCCTGTCTCCAGGCTGAAACACTCTGATTCGAGCATTACGATTATAACTGTTTTTCTGAGCCTGCTGAGCTTTCTGCATGTGTTCCCTGACAATAGGTAGAATAGTAGCCATTCTATCCTGCATTTGAGCTATGTGCTCAATTACACTCCGGTGGGGTGTGCTCTCCTGCTCCCAGGTCTCTTTAGCTATATCCAGCATTCCACGGGGATGCCTCCCATACAACAATTCAAAAGGAGAGAAGCCTGTGGAGGCCTGCGGAACTTCCCTAATGGAGAACATTAGATATGGCAATAAAAAGTCCCAGTTTTTCCCGTCAGTGTCAATTACTTTACGTAACATACTCTTAAGGGTTTTATTAAACCTTTCTACTAAACCATCAGTCTGTGGGTGATATACTGAGGTCTTAAGGTGTTTAACCTGCAGGAATCTGCATAGCTCTTTGGTGACCCTGGACATAAAAGGGGTCCCCTGGTCCGTCAGGATTTCTTTGGGGATACCCACTCTGCTAAACATCAGCATTAGCTCCTTTGCTATTGACTTTGCAGAAGAATTACGTAAGGGTATGGCTTCAGGGTATCGCGTTGCATAGTCCAGAACGACTAGTATATACTGATGCCCTCTAGCGGATTTTATCAGTGGCCCTACTAAGTCCATAGCGATCCTTTCAAAGGGCACATCTATGATAGGTAGGGGAACTAGTGGACTACGAAAAGCCTTGAACGGGGCCCTGTGCTGGCATTCAGGGCATGAAGAGCAATAGTTTGCTATAGCAGCAAGCACTCCAGGCCAGTAAAAACGTTTAAGGACTCTCTCTCTGGTTTTCTCAACTCCAAGGTGTCCTCCTAGTATGTGGCTGTGAGCCAACTTCAATACTATATTACGGAAAGCCTGTGGAACCAACAGCTGCTTAATAGTATCTGCAGCTTTCTTTTCTACACGGTAGATTAGGTCATTTAACGTTTCAAAATAAGGGAATGACAGTGCTTCTCCTGGCTGAGCAGCAACCCCATTTACAACCCTTATATTGTTTCGGGCTGCAACTAAAGTGGGATCTTCCCACTGGGCGCTTTTAAAGTTTCCAGGACTGATCCCTATGTCTAATAATTCATCATTCTCTGCAGTATTAGCCGGCTCCTCACTAGTTTGTACTGGGTTATCCCCCACTAGTACTGGTTTAGGGTAGTAAGATTTGCCCTGGTGTCTCTCCCGTTGGTCAAAATCCAATTCGGTATTGGCAAAAGGAAACACATAATCCTCATCAGCTTGGTTAAATTCTGATGAGCTTTGGTCTTTCTTTTCTGCAGAGGCCCATAATTCTAGAAAATGGGGAAAATCTCTACCTATTACCACCTGCTGGGATAGTCTGGGTACTACACCCACTCTGTATTTTAGAGAACCATACGGGGTTCCAATATTTACTTCTGCTGTGGGATACTCTCTCTTATCCCCATGAACACAGATAATTCCCACCTTTTGTACATGATCAGACTTCACATAGGGTATTACAGATTCTGCTATTAATGTGACCATACTTCATGAATCAAGTAATGCTTTAGACATTTTTCCATTCACATTCACATAGCACCAAT